>NW_026137613.1:0-2500 GCF_009805555.1 Andrographis paniculata
ACCCCTTTGGACGGTCAGGTACCCTCGCCGCCTTTACCACTGCTTCCTGATGATATGCAGGTACCCCCGGAGCCTGTGTCGCTTCCTCCTGCTCAGTCTTTGGCAATCTGGGGACTCCCCTTGGTCATGGCCTGGATAAGGGGAAGGCAGTGCTGCTCTCGGACCCCCCTGCATCACCTATCTGCGATCGACGTGATCTTTCAGTGGACACATGCCTATCGGCCACGGGTTCTCCTTCCTCGGACACCCAGGGATGAGGACTCTGCACTTCATGCCACTTTCGCCGAGGACTCGGATGGTGACTCGCCCCTTATTAAGGATAGCCAACCGCCCCTCATATTCACTGTCTTCTCTCTCCCCGAGAGGTACCACTGATCTTCACTCTTGTGATCTCCTACTGATGCAACTACAAGGACAGAGCTCCTCCGTGAATCTGGTCCGAACCCACCCCTCCTGCGGACTTCGTCGGAACCGCTCCCTGTTGTCGCTCTGTCGACGGAGTCGCATCCGAGCAGAGGGGTGTGCGTTTTGAACCAGGCTGCTGATCCTCCGTCTCTCAGCGGATCCTTGGAGACAGTGTCGGATGACCGGCCACAGGCTCTGCCGCCAACCTTCTCTAGGCCGATCACCCGCAGCATCTCTCGTCAGCAAGTAAGTTCCTCTCGTCGCCCTTCTGCTAGTACTCGATGACGGACACCTACATTCTGGTCTGGAATGTTCGAGGAATTGGTAACCCCAGGGCTCAACGGGAGGTACATTGGCTTTGTAAGCAACACCGTATCCGCCTTCTCATCATCCTTGAACCCATGGTTCTGGCGGACACTGCTTTCTTCTGCCGGCGGTTTGGTTTCTCTCAGATGCTAACCAACACGGCTAATTCTATCTGGATTCTTGCTGATGATTCTTATACACTGGCGCCTATATCGGAGATCGATCAGTGTCTTCATGTGCAGGTATCATCTCCACAGATTCGCCGGCCTTTTCTTTTATCTGGCATATATGCGAGGTGTTCTATCACCCAGCGCCGCGAGCTTTGGTCTTTCTTACATGACACCGCGATTTCGTCACTGGGATCCCCCTGGCTGATTGGCGGTGATTTTAATGCCATCGCCGATATATCTGAACGGAAGGGCCCGGGTCGGCCTAAATTGCGCTCTATTCAGGATTTCTCGACCGCAATCCTCGATGCGAACCTCATTGATGCTGGTTTCGAGGGCCCCCCGCACACATGGACCAATCGGCGGGTTTGGGAGCGCCTTGATCGCATTCTTTACAGCTCTGCCTGGGAGGTTTTGCGGAGACAACTCGAGTCAGGCACTTACCGCGGATGCATTCGGACCACGCCCCGCTCTTGGTCCGTTTCTCGCATGAACGGCACCGCCTAGCCTCTGCATTCCGGTTTCAGAACATGTGGACTAGACACCACTCTTTTCAGGACCACGTCCGCCAGAGTTGGGCTGTCCCGACGGGCACCACCGGTCTCCTCAACCTGCGATTGAAACTCGGACGCCTCAAGCAGGCTCTGAAGTGGTGGAACAAACAGGTATTTGGTAATGTGTTTCAGGTACTTGCAGCAGCAGAGAAAGATGCTGAGGAGTGCGAAGCGGATTTCGATCGGGATCCCTCTGACGCCAACCTCCTCCGTCGTCAACGGAGCGCAGCAGCCTTGACACATGCGATTTCTCTTGAGGAGGCCTTCTGGAAACAAAAAGCAGCATGTCGTTGGGCAGTTGAGGGAGAGCGAAACTCCAGAATGTTCCACTCCATGGTGAAGGAACGGCGTCGGCGGGCTACGCTTTTCTCGATGAGGGACGGTGCTCGTACCCTCACTGATCACTCAGCCATTAAGCAGTCAGCTATTACCTACTTCTCCGAGATGTTTGGTCAGCCTGACGATGCAGACACCTCGGGATGGATGCACTGGCGGACCCTCCGCCTCAGGTTCCTTTGGCTGAATGTGCTCGGTTGCTGGAACCACCAACACTTGCGGAGGTTCGTGCTGTGGTTTTCTCGATTGACAAGGACAGTGTGGCTGGCCCTGATGGCTTTTCCGCCGCTTTCTATCAAACGTGTTGGGATATTATTCACGAGGATGTTTTCGATGCTGTTCTGGATTTCTTCTCGGGAGCTCCTCTTCTGAAGTTCTATACGGCAACGACACTTGTGCTTATCCCCAAGACGGACGGGCCAGTCGCTTGGGCTGATTTTCGGCCTATCAGCCTCTGTAATGTGAGTTCTAAGATCTTCACGAAGTTACTCACTGTGCGACTTGGTCCGCTACTGCCGCAGCTTCTGTCGCCACACCAGAGTGGTTTTGTCAAAGGTCGGGCAATTGCAGACAATATTTTGCTGGCATCGGAAATGGTACATGATCTCAATTTGAGGGGGGACTCGCACAATTTGCTGCTGAAACTGGATTTGAATAAGGCATACGATCGGGTATCGTGGCGGTTCTTGCGACATGCCCTTACCAGGTTCGGTTTCCCGCCTCATTTTATCA